>NW_022170510.1:28050452-28051142 GCF_008802855.1 Photinus pyralis
CGAGGGAGGCCCCGAGGGCAATAATACCGCTTTCAATTCGTCGATGGCCACGGGGACCTACCCGGCGGGGTGGTGGAAAAAGGCGTCAGTGGTTCTAATACCGGAAAAGGATCCGGGAGCGGTGAGGCCGATAGCTCTCGTGAGGCACTTAGGAAAGCTATTCGTAAGGACCCTGGTTAGGAGATTGCATGATATGGTGGCGCTGTCCGCCAAACAATTCGGGTTTCCGAAAAGGGGGAGGAATCAAGGATGCGCTGGAAGCAATCCAAGCCAGAGCGGAAGATGCGTTGAGAGGAACGTGGAGAACCAGAGAGGTGGCAGTGGTGACCTCCCTGAACATCAGCAATGCCTTCAACACGGTCCCCGTCTATGTTATAATGGAGGAAAAGGGGACTAGCTATCTTATCGAAAGGAAGGTAGAGGCAAGATTACCGTCGGGGGGCGGCGTACGCCTTTGAGATCAATGGAAGGGGGCGGGGTTTGGGGCTCCTACTGTGGAATGCGGTGTTGGCGCTGCCGGTTCCCAGAGAGGAGGACCTGGTGGCTTATGTCGACGATATATAACGGTGCTGGTTACGGATAGGAGAACATACACAGGGATACGTGAAAGATTATCAATTATCATTATCAAGTGGAAAGTGTTGATTCCTGAACAGGTGGATAGGTGGTGCAAGCATACATGGCTTTCGC